>NW_024097407.1:0-46949 GCF_016545835.1 Crotalus tigris | reverse complement strand
ACCCCCAAATATTTTACCTTATTAACAATCTCAAAACCCGTCGAGTTAACCAAAATCTGCTTATCCTGACTCGACATATTTTTAGGTAAAATTTTAGTCTTATTTACATTAATCTTAAAACCCGAGACCAAAACATAATGGTGAATCAACTGTAATAAGTTTACTACAGAATAATCAGGTTGCGACAAAGTAACAACCAAGTCATCCGCAAAAGCTCTCAACTTATATTCTTTTTTATTAACATATATTCCTTTATTTTCCTGAGACTCTCGAATTTTAATCAATAATATTTCCAATGTTAAAACAAACAACAATGGCGATAAAGGACACCCCTGTCTAGTACCTTTCTCTATTGTAAAAACCTCCGACAAACCTCCATTAACAATAAGTTGTGCTGTTTGTTTTTGATATATTACCTTAAGGGCTTGTAATATGTTTTCACCAAAATTCATTTCTTACATTACTCTTAGCATAAAATGCCAATTCAGTTGGTCAAATGCTTTTTCAGCATCTAAAAATATGAGCCCTGCAGGAACTTGGTTGTTCTTATCTAAGTATTCTAATAAGTTAATAATTTGTCTAACATTGTTTTTCATATACATTCCTGTTATAAACCCTGATTGATCTTTATGCACAAGATGATGCACCACCCTCATAAGCCTATTTACCAAAATTTTTACAAATATCTTATAAGCCACGTTTAAAAGAGATATAGGCCTATAATTTTTTGGTAAAGTAAGATCTTGATCCTCCTTTGGAATCAATGATATAAAAGCACTACGCCATGAAGGAGGAATCTCTAAACCCTGTAAGATACCATTAAAAAGATCATTTAATGGTTGACTCATCTCCTCCATTAAAGCTTTATAATAAACAGCTGTTAACCCATCCGTACCCGGTGCTTTCCCTAATTTCAATTGTTGAATTGCTGAGGCACTTTCCTCCTTAGTAATTAAACCATTAATTTCATATTTCTGATCCTCAGTCAGTTTAGGAAAACTTGCCTCAGCTAAATATTTATTTATATCTAACAGTTGTACATTAGTAGATTTGTATAGGTTTTGATAATAATCCAAAAAAGATTTTTTAATTAATTCCTTCTGAGAAAATAGTTTACCCTTATAATTTATTTTCTCTATTATTCTCAGTCTCTGTTTCTTTCTTAATTGATAAGCCAACCATCTCCCCGGCTTATTAGCATTACAAAATTTATTTTGTTTCATAAATAATAAATTGGTTGCAGCTTGATCTGCTATCAACATATTAAATTGTGACCTTAATAACTTTACAGATTCTTTAGTACTTTCATCAGAAGGATTTAGAATCAAAGCCCTTTCTTTTAGTTTAATTTCATCTTCAAGTTCTCTACGTTTCTGAGTCTGATTTCGCTTATAAAAATTATTCATTTTTATCAAAACACCGCGCATAAATGCTTTACCTGCATCCCATACCATTGACATTTGTCTGTATACTTCTTTAGACTCATGGCACATGTGGTTTCTCAGAGTGATGTCTATGGAGAGTCTCTGTCCTCTAGGTCATGGTTGTCTGTGTTGCTGTATCTTTCAGAAGTTCCAAGAAGGCTCCACAGCCATTTGCACCACTCAGGTGACCCTGAGGACACAGATAAACCTCCAAGTGGCCTCAATGACTCGCTAAAAGAATGCAAATGACCAGCTGTCTGCAAGGAGTATAAATCCTTCCATTCCCCACCATCTAGTCAGAGCTGAAGAAGCTTCTTGGATGAGAAGCGAAATGTCTTCAAAGAAAAACAAGAAAGTCCAGTTGCCTCCTGAAAAAGCACTTTTTGGGATTTCTCAGAGTGACTTATTTATTTTAACCTATTTTACTCTGATGATGCAGATAAGACTCTATGTAGCTGAGACTTGGTGGGTCAATTTAATATGTCCCCAGTCTTCTGCCACAGGGGGAAAAAAAAAAACCACCCTTTCTCAAAAATCACAATAATGGGTTACAGCGTTTCTTGTTAGCAGTTGTGACTCATCCAGAGGTGTGCGTCAAACCACACGGCTTGAAACGTCATTCTGCACAAGGTGGGCTCCAGATGCCTCGGGAACTACAGTGCCCCAAACTCCCAGCCCGTCCATGCTTGTAATTCCATGGCTGACATTTCCTGTTAGTAGTCGGGGAAAGCTTTTCTCTTAAAAAACAACATGTACATTCTTGAAATAATGTAAAAAGAAAAAAAACACAAATATCTGGAGGACACCAACTTTGGCTGGCAAACCTCTCGCCTCGTTGTATTCCAATTTCCTGCAGATTTTAATCTTTGATTAGGCTGATTTGGGACACGGATACATGATTTGATTTCTAGAGGCATTATTCAGAGATTCAGTAACATTGCAATGTTACTCCCTCTGGGGTGGGGTGGAGGAAGGGGGGAAAGGTGACGTACATCGGCCAGCTAATAATAGTTGTAATTAAGAGTCTCTCTCTCTCCCTCCCTCTCTTCTTTGTTTCATTTTTGGCGGCCTGCCACGTCTGTCTTGGCAGAGAAAGACACCCCCATTTAGACCAAAGGACAAGGAGATAACCACCTCCTTAAGTTCACTCTTTCTCCGGATTTGGTTTTATGATCGTTCCTCTCCCCCCCAGGTACGCAATGAGGTCACGCATAAATTGAATTTACGAGGTTTGAAATGCTAACATCACTGCACCAGGCGCTCAGGGCCGCTTGCTCAGTAAAGAAAGGTTGTGCGTAATCACAACTAACACATCAGAGACTGAGAAGGCCCTGCAACCAATCCTGGAACAAAGTCCAAGGTGATTTTGTTTGCCTTTCCACCTGCCGCAAGATGTTGGGAGAAGTTAGGAAGTAAGGTTAACAGAATAACACAATCACAGCGTGGGACGGGACCTTGAAGGTCTTCTAGTCCAACCCCCTGCTCAAGGCCCCCTGTAACATTTCAGACAAACAGCTGTCCAATCTTTTCTTAAACATCATCTCCAGTGATGAAGCACCCACAATTTCTGGTGGCAAGCCGTTCCACTGGTTAATTGTCCTCACTGTCAAGAAGTTTCTCCTTAATTCCAGGTTGCTTCTCTCCTTGATTGGTTTCCATGGATTGTTTCTTCTCTTGCCTTCTGGTGCTTTGGAAAATAGGTTGACCTCCCCCGTCGTTGTTATTAGAATACCTCTATTAGGAATACCTGAGTTCTCTCATTGGTTCGTAGCAACCAGCCAACAAAGAGAACTTATATCTTATTTTTAGGAAGTTCTATATTGCTCATGTCAGTGTTCAAGGGAGCCCGAGAGCATTAAATATACCTCCCCCCCCCGCTCTTTAAAATTCTCAGTGGGGTTAAATTGGGGCCATTCTATGAGTGCTAATAAAGGTGCAACAGAAACAAAAATGGTTGAATTGTTGTTTATATGTGTTTTGATGCATTAATTTTATCATTATATTTGCACATGTAGCTAAAAAAACTTATGAAGTAAGCAACCTTCCATTTTTTTTACAATTATGCACACTTATCTTTTAGCCAGCGTCATCATTGAAATGAGAGAATATCTGTTCATCCATCTATCCCTGTCTGTCTGTCTATCTGTTTACCTACCTACCTACCTACATATATCATCTATCATCTGTCTGTCTGTGTCTGTGTCTGTGTCTGTGTCTGTGTCTCTGTGTCTCTGTCTGTCTGCCTGCCTGCCTGCCTACCTACCTACCTACCTACCTATGTATATCATCTATCATCTTTCTGTGTCTATCTGTGTCTCTGTCTGTCTGTCTCTCTACCTACCTACCCTACCTATGTATATCATCTATCATGTCTGTGTCTGTCTGTCTCTGTCTATCTCTATCACAATCATCATCATCATCATCATCATCATCATCATCTAACATACATCTATTTGCTCATCCATAATATTCTCTCTCTATCCCTCTATCTGTCTGACAATCTGTCTGTCTCCCTCTGTCTGTCTGTCTGTCTGTCTGTCTGTCTGTCTGTCTGTCTCTCTCTCTAGCTATCTAGCTAAATTCCTTCTATGTTTTATCATCTAGACATTAATCACATCGCTATATCTACATAGCTACATCTTCTGCCCAACTACTCAGCTCCTTTCCTTCTTTCAATTTGATAACTGAACCTACAGATCGATGGACTAAACTCAGAAATTAAACGCAAATGAATTATACATCCAGAGACATCGTAGACAGTCATTCATCAGTTTTACGGGCAACTCAAAAAATTCTCCGTTTCAGGCCTTCTTCCTCATTCATCACATTCTTCCTTGGAGGGGAAAAAAAAAATGTCCACATGGGAAGCCAGCAGATAAGTGCCACCACATCATGACTTCATGCATCCCGTTAGCTCAGAATGAAATACAACCTTACAGTTGCAGTTTTTGGTGGAAAAAAAATCTGATTAGCTGCTGCGTAAGGTCTCCTTGGAGCCAAGCTAACACCCTAATAAATTTATGTAATTTTATTGGCAACAAGATATTACTTTTCATTACCTTTTTGGACTTATTTATTTATTTAACTTCCAAGTCCCTGAACACATTTCCCATCCGAGGAGTAATCAGATTTGGATTACTTTCAGTAAGAATCTAGCTGCTCTTCGGCAGTTCTTCTTTTATTTCATTTGTCCAGCTGACTGAATAGGTTTATTACTCTATAGAAAAGAATATCTGTGGCTCGAGGTTGAACTGTGGGGTCAATGATGCCCTTTGAGCTTTTTTTGGGGGGGGGCAGACCTTTCATTACCCAGCTTGGTAACGTCATCACGCTAGAAGGGATGAGAGTTTGTTTTCTGTTTATATAAACCAAAAAGACCAAACTACCTCCTGGCCAGCAATCAACATCCTGATAAACATACATTAACACGAAGATTAATACTAAACCATCAGTCAAGCAGTAAACAATATCCCAGTCAAGGAACTACTGACTCAGAGAAACAACATTAAAGAACAGCCGAATTAAGGAACCAAGGAGAACGTTCCCACCAACACTGTCATATACAATTGAATATAAACAGGGAACAAACCCCATTCTCTTCTCCTCCTCCCATCCATCTCCTCCTCTGCTCCTTCCCATCCTCCTTCTCCCTCTTTCCTTCCCCTCCCTTCCTCCTCTTTCCTCTCTCCTCTCCTCTCCCCACCCCTGATCAACCAAGATCAACTAGATGCTGTGATGTGTATAGGCTGGACTTTTAAAATCTCTTTCAAGTCTAGCATGAATCCTGATGATTACAGAGATACAAACATCCACTTTTCTTAAGAACAGCAAAGAACAGAATGGCCTGTGATGTCTTCCTGAAATGCTTCCCCCCCCCCAGTTTCCCAGCCTAGCCTACAGACCTGTGATCAGTGGTAGCTTTTATGCAAGAACTAAAGACCTGAATGCTAGTTTCCAAAGTCAATAGGCTGGACTTTGGAGTCAAGCTATTCTCCAAAGCACCTGAAGGAAGGACAAGAAGCATCAGATGGAGACTAATGAAGTAGAGAAGCAACCTGGATCTAAGGAGAACTTTCCTGATAGTGAGAATAATTAATCAGTGGAACAATTTGCCTCCCAAAATGCTCCAACACTGGAAGTTTTTAATAAGAGGCAATCATTTGTCCTGAATAGTATAGGGTCTCCTGGTTGAGCAGAGGGTTGGACTAGAAGACCTCCAAGATCCCTTCCAGTTCTATTCTATTCTATTCTATTCTATTCTATTCTATTCTATTCTATTCTATTCTATTCTATTCTATTCCACCTTTTCATTCTACTTTACTATCTCCACTCCACTCCCTTCCCTTCCCTTCCCTTCCATATTTTCTATTCTATTCTATTCTATTCTATTCTATTCTATTCTATTCTATTCTATTCTATTCTATTCTATTCTATTCTGTTCTGTTCTGTTCTGTTCTCTTCAGTTCGGTTCTATTCTGTTTCTATTTCTATTATTTCTATTTCTATTTATAATTTTGAATAGGTTGACACAACACATGCATGTATATATGGAATTAATCAAAGTTAACACTAAGTTAGGTGATCTAACGGCTGGGATTAAATATGTTGGTTAATTAATGGGTTAATGTGTCCAATGGGTGAAAAAGAGAGTTAACTTTCCTGTCATGGATACGATTCTGTCCCAGCAAATTTTTGATTTGGAGTAGTGATACATTTCTTAACAGAAACTGAAGAACCGTTGCAGGAATTGGATAAGCCTAGTCCAGTGGTGGTGAACCTATGGCACGCGTGCCAGAGGCGGCACTCGGAGCCCTCTTTGTGGGCACACGTGTCGTTGCCCGAGCCTTGCCTCCCCCTGTGACCCCCTCTTCACCAGCAATCCCCCTGGAGGAGAGTCACTCCCGAAAGTGGCCTACACAGAACAGTGCAGCCAAAGACGTGGCAGCCAGGCAGCATAGACAAGACTCTGCCCTCATGCCCCATTGCACACAATTGATGCTGCGGGGCGCGGAGAGAGGGCGTGGCTGCCCTGGCGCTGCTGGCCTGCCTGGGCAATCTGTGGCAGGCCCTGGAGGCAGTGAGTGGCCATACGGGCAGGTGGGCAGGGGTGGGACAGCAGGTGGAGCAGGGGCGGGGCTAGTTTTTGGGCACTCGGTCTCTAAAAGGTTCGCCATCACTGGCCTAGTCTAATGAAAAGAAGGACTAGGGGATGACATGATAGCGGTATGCCAGCATTTGAGGGGCTGTCACAAAGAAGAGGAGGGGGGCAACCTATTTTCCAAAGCACCTGAAGGCAGAATAAGAAGCAATGGATGGAAACTAATCAAGGAAAGAACCAACCTAGATTAGAACAATTAATCAGTGAAACAGCTTGCCTCCAGAAGTTGTGGATGCTCCATCCCTGGAGGCTTTTAAGAAGAGATTGCACAACCATTTGTCTGGAATGGTATAGGGTGGCCTGTCTGAGTAGGGGGTTAGAGTAGAAGATCTCCAAGGTCCCTTCCAACTTTATTTATTATTATTATTCTAAGGTCCCTTCCGACTCTGTTATTCTGACTTCTGAGAAACAATTTTTACTCTCAGTGGGAGCTTCATAGAAATTTAATCACACACTGCTTATTCCAGAAAAAAAAAAGTTTCTTTGCTTTGATCTTGACACAGGGTGAACATCACCTGAAGACTTTTTATGCCATTCTTTTTGTTTCCTTGGATTTACTGCAAGCACCTTTAATCTCTTCATTCATCTTGCAACACATAATCAGAGGGAACATAGTTACTTTGATGGCGTCTGGATGTTTATTTACTCAGTGATCTCCAAAACACCAACAGGAAGAACTCTTGAAGGTAAATATTACAAGGAACCCTTCACATCACCTAGTCCAAACCTCCAGGAGAACAGGGTAGTCCAAAAACACAATGGCTATGTCACCTAAGTTTACATTTGGTGTAGTTAACTATGGTTTATTCATTTATCTAAATTTTATGGGGTTTTATGAGCCCCTGGACTTAAAAAGAAGAGCCAGCTCGATCTAGTGGTTGAGGCACTAGGCTAAAAAAAAAAAAAAAAAGGGAGATGGTAAGTTCTAGTTCCACCTTAAGCATGAAAAGTGGCTGGGTGGCTTTGGGCCAATTGCTGGAAGACTATGAGTTCTAGTCCCGCCTTAGGTATGAAAGCTGGCTGGGTGACCAATCATTCTCGCTTAGCCCAACTCACCTCACAGGTTTGTTGTGGAGAAAATAAGAAGGGAAAAATGTGTTGGATATGTTTTAGCTGGAGGCTAAAACATACAAGGAACGGTTGCTGGAATTGGGTATGTCTAGTTTACTGAAGAGAAGGACAAGGGGGGACATGATAGCAGTCTTCCAGTATCTCAGGGGTTGCCCCAAAGAAGAGGGAGTCAAGCTATTCTCCAAAGAGCCTGAAGCCAGGACAAGAAGCAATGGATGGAAACTAAGCAATGAGAGAAGCAACCTAGAACTAAGGAGAAACTTCCTGACAGTTAGAACAATTAATCAGTGGAACAACTTGTCTCCAGAAGTTGTGAATGCTCCAACACTGAAAGTTTTCAAGAAGAGACTGGACAACCATTTGTCTGGAATGGTATAGGGTTTCCTGCCTGAGCAGGGGGCTGGACTAGAAGACCTCCAAAGTCCCTTCC
Source organism: Crotalus tigris (assembly GCF_016545835.1). Taxonomy (NCBI): domain Eukaryota; kingdom Metazoa; phylum Chordata; class Lepidosauria; order Squamata; family Viperidae; genus Crotalus; species Crotalus tigris. Next base: position 38,866 of record NW_024097407.1, on the reverse strand, counting down.
AACTCTGTTATGTTTGCCACCTTGAATTATTTGTAAAAATAATAAAGGCAGGATACAAACAAACAAAAATAATGCAGGACAAGAAGCAACGGATGGAAACTAATCAAGGAGAGAATCAATCTAGAACTCAAGAGAAATTTCCTGACAGTGAGAACAATTAATCAGTGGAACAACCTGCCTCCAGAAGCTATGAATGCTCCCAACACTGGAAGTTTTTAAGAAGAGACTGGACAGGCATTTGTCTGAAATGGTATAGGGTTTCCTGCTCGAGCAGAGGGTTGGACTAGAAGACCTCCAATTTCCTTTCCAATTCTGTTATTCCGTTATCCCCCCTAGGGTTGAGTCGGAGCATCATACAAGTCCATCGTGTCTTGTCTTCTGGTGCTTTGGAAAATAAATCAATCCCCTTTTTTCTGTGGCTGCCCGTCAAAGACTGGAATACTGCTATCGTGTCCCCCCCCCCAGTCCTTCTTTTCTCTAGATTGGCCAAACCTAAATCCTGCAACCGTTCTTCATATGTTTTAGTCTTCAGGCTTTCAGTCATCTTAGTGGCCCTTCTTGGCACTTTTTCCAGAGTCTCAACACCTTTTTTGTAATTTGGTGACCAAAACTGGAGGCAGTGTTCCAGGTGTGGCCTTAGTAAGGCTTTATAAAGCAGTGTTAATGCTTTGCGTGATTTTGAGTCCGTGCCTCAAGGCCATAATATGATTGCTAGTTTGTAGGTCAATACGAATTGCAAATCCCGCTAAGTAGGTTTGCTTTCATAGTAAATCTGTCTCTGCTTGTGCTGTTCACCCTCTGCTTGGGGCCAATTCACAAATTAACGGATTTCTTCTAGAGGTGATTTTTTCTAGAGGAAGGCTTCAGATGACATCACCCACTGCGCCATTCCCTGCTAAACCTCCATTAGTCCGACCATATCTTCACCCTCTTGGCCACCACCCAAGGGAATTGTCCAAAGGAGGTGCCTCACCAGGGCAGGAGAAACAATCCATTAAAAGCAAAACTCCATGCCAGAAAAACTTTCCCACTGCTGAGCCGTAGCTGATAGCTTCTCAAGAGATCGGTTGGAAAGCCACTTTTGCGTGAGTCATTGGAAATTGGACTAGACAAAAGCCCTGATGAATAGGCCGGAGGGAACAATACTTCAATGTCTTTTTTATAGGCAGGGTGACCTGTCAACTCATCTTTTTTTTTTTTTCCTTCTCCTCTCTAACTTGTACTGATCTATGAATCACCAGCTGGCAAAGACCTGGAAAGGCACAGAAATGCTAACTCATAATGATCGTTTTTGATCTTTTTTATTATTATTTTCTGCCACCTCCCACCAGCTCCAAATCTTGTTCACAAGTTAATTGTCCTTATATGGTAGAATTGAGTGTAAAGGAATCTGTGTAATGTTGATGGTCTTCCTCGTGTGTTCAGATGATTGAATGTGGTAAAGGTAGAGTCACCTCCTGAGTTATGTTTAATGCCAGGTGACTTCATGGCAGCTCTGGGGAGTCGTTCTAGCAACAATAGGGGTGTCATTTTCTTTCTTCCACAATATCCTCCTCCTCCTCCTCCTCCTCCTCCTCCTCTTTACAATTTCCCTGTCCTACTCCACAATTATCTTCTTAGCTTTTCTCCAGTTAAAGACTTTTTATTGATTATGTGCCATCAAGTTGATCTCATCGGTAGGTTTCCTCCATGATGATCTGTCCCCTAACTTCAAGGTCTTTCAAAGGTTCACCCAGTGCTCCTGTAATTGAGTCTATTCATCTTGCTGATGGTTGTCATCTAATTCTTTTAAAGGAGAATATTTGCAGCTCGGGTTGAACTGTGGGGTGTGCTTGATGCTCTCTGAGCTGGGTTGTTTTCTTGAAGATGTTTCATGACTCAACTAGGTAACATCATCCGTGTTAGAAAGGAGTGGGGTTGATGGAGAGAAGGAGGTGGAGGACTATGGAGTCCTTGGTGCTCTCTGAGCTTGGTTGTTTTCTTGCAGATGTTTCATCACCCAAACTAGGTAATGGCTGGGACTGATGATGTTACCTACTCATGTGACCCCAGGACACTGCAACCATCATAAATACGAGTCAGTGGCCAAGTGTTTGAATTTTGATCACGTGACCATAGGGATCCTGCGACAGTCGTAAGCGCGAAAAAGGGTCATAAATCACTTTTTTTCAGTGCTGTTGTAACTTCCGTCACTAAACAAATGGTTGTAAGTGAAGGACTACTGAATTAGCTTTATGTAATGCTGATCCATGGCAAATCTAGACAGCATACTAAAAAGCAGAGACATCACCCTGCCAACAAAAATACATATAGTCAAGGCCATGGTTTTCCCAGTTGCAATGTATGGCTGTGAAAGTTGGACCATAAGGAAGGCTGGACACCAAACTCTGGTGCTGGAGAAGACTCCTGCGAGTCCCCTGGACTGCAAGGTAATCAAACCGGTCAGTCCTGGAGGAGATCAACCCTGACTGCTCTTTAGAAGGCCAGATCCTGAAGCTGAAACTCAAGTACTTTGGCCACCTAATGAGAAGGAAGGACTCCCTGGAGAAGAGCCTAATGCTGGGAAAGATGGAGGGCAAGAGAAGAAGGGGACGACAGAGAATGAGGTGGCTGGATGGAGTCACTGAAGCAGTAGGCATGAGCTTAAATGGACTCCAGAACATGGTAGAGGACAGGAAGGCCTGGAGGAACGTTGTCCATGGGGTCGCAATAGGTCGGACACAACTTTGCAACTAACAACAATGCTGATTGTTGCAAGGAGAATATACACTTTTTACTGGAAAGTTTGCTTTACCTCTGCCTTGAAAGAAGGGCTAACTAACTTGGGAGAGTGTGCTTTGAAGTGTAGAATAATTTTGTATTTTTTTTAAAATAAATCTGATGTAGAATTCATTTCAAAGCGCAAAGCATTCTTGGGCCATAACTTAAAACGTGAATTTGCGCTCTCTCCCAAAATTTGGGTTTCTCTTATGTATAGAGTCCATATTTCAGTTTTATGAGATGTCTAAATTAGAACAGACTATTAATAACATGGATTAAATGTACCGTAGCACATAATCTTATTGGGTGATTTGTATAGTGTTGACCATGCTTCTCGAGATTCATGTTTAGCTTAAATCTTAACAGCAATTATTAATCTTTTAAAACAATATAATATAGTCGCTTATTCATAGTTAATTAATGATACACCCGAAAAGCATAATCTCGGTGACATTTTAAATTCCTTGTTTATTCATTTGAATTTTATTCCTTTATCATGTTTCTTTTTTTTAAGGCCCACTTATATATTTTTTGTAAAGTGTCTAATTAAAAAAAAAAAACAGAGACAGACAGACAGAAAGAAAAAGTTTTCATAGATCTTGCTGGAGGAATACGCACACACACACACATAAGCACAAACACACTAATATATATGTGCGTGTGTTTATGGGTGTGGGTGTGCATATATTAGTGTGTGCATATGTTAGTGGTGACCAAAACTGGATGCAGTATTCCAAGTGTGACCTTACCACACTAATTCTAGGTTGCTTCTCTCCTTGATTAGTTATATATACAGACACACACAGACACTTATAGACAAACACACACACACACACACACACACACACACACACACACACATATATATATATATATATAGATGATATAATATATATTACATATATGTTTTCTGAGGTTTTCGGGGTATTTATTGTATGTAGGTCTTTGTTGTTCGGGTTTTCTCCCACGTAAAATTGGAAGTGTCTTGGCGACGTTTCGACGAAGTCCCATTCGTCATCTTCAGGCTGGTGCTTTCAGCTTCGTGCCTCGATCAGCAAAGGCACGAAGCTGAAAGCACCAGCCTGAAGATGAGAATGGGACTTCGTCGAAACGTCGCCAAGACACTTCCAATTTTACGTGGGAGAAAACCGAACAACCAAAGACCTACATATATATATATATATATGACTTATATATAATATATATATATATATATACATACAGATACACATACACACAGACATATATATATAGTTATATACATATACATATACGCACATATATTATGCACACATACACATGCACACACCACATACACAAACACACATATATAAGCTATATTTATGTAAGCTTGACCTGACTTTGTCACCTTTCTTTAGTACTGACTTTATGCTTTGCTACTGGTCTCAAGACTTCAGGAAAACCTGAGGTAAAATAGCGAGAGAGAGAGAGAGAGAGAGAGAGAGAGAGAGAGAGAGAGAGAGAGAGAGAGAGAGAGAGAGAGAGAGAAAGAATTGACAGTTTTACACACACCTGGGCTGTGTGTAAAACCCTCTTGTGCTCTGAAAGGGACACAGAGCAGAGAAAAAAGGTTACCACGATGAAGGCATGGATGAATTGAAATTGTGTTGTTGTTGTTGTTTACTTCAGATTGGTTTATGTGCCTGAAGACGTAAGGCAGAGTTCTCTGAGCATCTCAGAAAGAAGAAGCTATGACTCTGGAGTCCAAGACTGCCTATAAACACACTATCATCTAATAGTCTGAAATGGGATAGGGTCTCCTTCCTGAGCAGGGGGTTGGACTAGAAGACCTCCAAGGTCCCCTTCCAACTCTGTTATCCTGTCAGAAGAGAATATTTGTAGCTCAGGATTGAACTGGGGGATCTTTGGTTCATTGATGGTGCTACCTAGTTGAGAAGCAAAACGCCTTCAGGGAAGAACAAAGAAAAATGCAGTTTCCTTTTGAAAAAAATATCTTTGGGACAACCATGACCTGGGTCATTGAGAACCTCTGTAGACCTTAAGCTTTTTTTATTTTCTCTCTCTTCATTTTATGGGGCAAAATGATGAACTTTGGCTATCAGAACCATTTTCATTGGCGAATTTCAGAAGGTCCAGCAGTTCCTTGCAAGTCGAGAATTTTCTCATACCCGCTTCTCGTATCACTGTTAAAATGAGCACCTTGTTTTTTAAAAAAATGCCTTAATTCAGCAGCACAAACATGCTGCTCAAGGACCATAGGACAAAGGATTTTAAGAAGTAGATCCCTAGGCCCTCACTTGATAATGACATCATCCATCTACAACACAGTCCTTTCAGCAGGTCCAAGAAGGCTCCACACCCATTTGCACCACTCAGGTGATCTTGAAGACACAGATAAACCTCCAGGTGGCCTCAACAACTCTCTAAAAATGCAAATGACCAGCGGTCTGCAAGGAGTATAAATCAGTGGTTCTCAACCTTTTTAATGCCGCGACCCCCAACCGGTCATAGGTCGAGGACTACTCAACTGGTGCAGCACCGTTTGCAGAATGGGATTTTGGCAAGCTCAGCAGGGCAGAGACAGCCTGGACAATTCCTATTGGCTTTTGAAAGCCAATAGAATTAGACTCTATTCAAGAGAGTCTATTCTATTGGCTTTCAAAAGCCAATAGAATAAAAGGGAGTAGCACAGCTAAGGAAAAGTGGGAAAAAAATGGCGGACTGCATTGTTTGGCGACCCCTGTGAAATGGTCGTTCGACCCCAAATGGGGTCCTGACCCACAGGTTGAGAACCACTGTATAGATCCTTCCATTCCCATCATCCAGTCAGAGCTGAAGAAGCTTCTTGGATGAGAAGCGAAATGTTTTCAAAGTCCAGTTGCCTCGTGAAAAAGCTTCCTTGGGATGATCTTGAAGGGGCATTAGCCAGGGAAAACTAAACATAACAAGAACAACACTGGCCCCAATCATCATCATCATCATCATCATTATGGGATTGGACTAGAAGACCTCCAAGATCCCTTCCAACTCTGTTATTCTGTTAACTAAGTGGTACCCAAAATAACCAATTTCCTGAGTGACCATGCATTAAAAGCACCCTGAGAAGAAAACCAGATAAAATAACTGCCAGGGTCCTTCCCAATTTTATATTTTATATGTCAGTGGTGGCGAACCTATGGCATGGATGCCAGAGGCGGCACTCAGAGCCCTCTCTGTGGGCACGCGCACCGTTGCCCCAATCCTAGGCCTTCAGCTGGGTTTTTAAAAATCTTTTCACTTTAGACCTCTGCCGCCATGTGGAAAAAAAAAATAAATTCAGTCAATTTCAACTTCTTGTGGGAAAAAAAAGATTTTGCAAAGTTGGAATTGATTGATTGAACTTTTTAGTCCCACCCAGTCTGCCGTTACCACTGTGGCCATGCCCACCCAATGGGCCACACCCACCTAATGGGCCATACCCACCCGGCACTTGAGAATGCATAAGTGGGTTTTGAGTTGCAGTTTGGGCACTCAGTCTCTAAAAGGTTCGCCATCACTGGTATATGTGATTCTGTGCTGTGATCCAATAATTTGTTATAGAATTAAGGTTACAAGGAAGCCAGCTTAGAATGGCAGGTGACTGCATCAGGTAAGGCTTTAACCAAAGTGGTGAAGCATGCTTTTTGTCACAGATAGGAAATCTTTTCACTCCCTCCCACCAACGCCTAGGAACCCTGTTGAATCAGAAATCCTATTTTTTTTTTTTTTTTGCTTTCTCCTAGAGAAATTGCTTTTTTTTTTCATTACCCACACGCGTACAACACAGCCTACTTGTACATTGTGCCTGCTATTTTTTTCCCCAATTGGAGGAACAATTTCCTGCATCTGGCGCTCTGAATTCTTGCCCCATCCACTGACGGATGTCAGGCATTAACAATCAGGTCCGTGCGTGTATCAAGGCATTCCATTAGCCATTTTATTGCTAAACGCAAGTCGTCCTCAAGTTACACATGTTCGCTTAGTCACCACTTGAAGTTACCACAGCAGTGAAAAAAGTCACTTATAATCATTTTTCATCCTTACGACTATTGCAGCCTCCCCATGGTCACGCGACCAAAAATCAGATACCTGGAAACTGACTCATATTTATGACAGTGGCAGTGTCCCTGGTTCGTGTGATTCCCCTGATGAGCAAAGTCCATGGGGAAGACGGATTCACTTAACAACCATGTTACTAACTGAACAGTGGCAGGGATTCGCTTAACGACTGGGGCAAGAAAGGTGGTGAACTGGGGCAAAGCTTACGTAACAAATGTCTCACTTAGCAACGGAAATTTTGAGCTCAGCTGTGGTCTAAAGTCAAGGACTACCAGTCAAAGTCTCATACCTATGATGACGGGTTTTTTCCCAGACTGGCAGTTTGAACCTGGGCCAGACTAGATACATTTCAACAGCATTCAGCGAGGGGTCACAATTTGCCTGCTTGTATCTACTTCAGGATTCCAGACTAATTCTCTGCTTGACTCCTCCTCTCCCCTCCTCCCCCAGTTTGGCCAGCCTCTCTCCAACAACTGCGGAACTAAGCTCCCTTATCTCTTTATTTATTAAGTTGATATGCAACCCATCTCACTATCTCGAGTGACTCTGAACAGCTTACCCTAGCATAAAAGCATAGATAAAAAGCATTAAAATTAAGAAAAGAAAGAAAGAAAGAAAGAAAGAAAGAAAGAAAGAAAGAAAGAAAGAAAGAAAGAAAGAAATGAGACCTTCTTGGATCCTTAAATGACTGGATTTCAAATTACTTTGGAAGAAGCAGAGGTAGGTAATGGAAGAAGATTAGAAGTAATTTGAAGGGCCTGTCAAAGCAGTCTCCTGCTGGCTGTATTTTATTTTCGAAGTCACCGTGTAATCACTTTGAGCAAGACCCATTATCAATAATATTGGTTAAATTCCAGACATTTAACTATATATAAACCTCCTGCCCATTCAGGATTGGTTAGACCAAGCTGCAGAGGTCTCTCTGGATGGAAAAGGGAAAAAGGAGGAGGAGGAGGAGGAGGAGGAGGAGGAGGAGGAGGAGGAGGAGGAGAAGAAAAAGAAGAAGAAGAAGAAGAAGAAGAAGGAGGAGGAGGAGGAGGAGGAGGAGGAGGAGGAGGAGGAGGAGAAGAAGAGGAGGAGGAGGAGGAGAAGGAGAAGAAGGAGGAGGAGGAGGAAGAGGAGAAGAAGAAGAAGAAGAAGAAGAAGAAGAAGAAGGAGGAGGAGGAGGAGGAGGAGGAGGAGGAGGAGGAGGAGGAGGAGGAGGAGGAGGGGGGGGGGAGGGAGGGAGGGAGGGAAAGAGGGAGGGAAAGAGGGCAGAAGGAGGGAAGGAAAAAGGAAAGGGATATGGGAGGGAATGGAGAAGGAGAAGAAGAAGGAGAAGGAGAAGAAAAAGGAGAATTGGAGAGAGAGGAGATGAAGAAGGAAGGAAAAGAGAAGTTGAAGGAAGATAGGAGGGAGAAGGGAAGGAAAAGGAGGAGAAAGAGAAGGAGAAGAAGAAAGATGGGAGAGAGGAGAAGGAAGAGGAAGAGGAAGATCAGACCCCTACCGAGCACAGTGTGGCCTTGCAAATGTGCCTCATTTTCTGTAGCCACATTTGAAGTAGTCAATAATTCACCGCCAATTCACCAGTAGGGACATTAAATGAAGGAAGCTGTTGCTGAATATAAATTGAAAAAGCTAATCCTGCCTCTTTCAATCCATTAACCAACAACTATTACGGGGGGGGGGGTGTGGAAGAGAGAAAAACAGGCAAAATGAAGCAGCAAGCACCTATGAGCCTTTGGCTGACCAAAGAGGATGGCCTTGGATTCCAAAATAGAAGTAATTGGAGGTGAAATTCTCTCTGTGATGACACCAGTTTTGTTCTTTCCCCTTTCTTTCTCCATCTCTCTCTTTCTCCCTCCTGTCTGCCTGTTTGTCTATATATTTGTATGTCTGTCTGTCTGTCTGTCTGTCTGTCTATCTCTACCTTTCTGTCTCTCTGTCCATCTATTAGTATCTGTCTGCCTGCCTGCCTGCCCACCTGCCCACCCGCCCGTCTGCCCGTCCATCCATCCATCCACCCATCCATCCATCCCTCCATCCATCCACCTACCTAACTACCTACCTCCTACCTACCTACCTCTACCTTTCTGTCTCTCTCTGTCCATTTATTAGTGTCTGTCTGTCTGTCTGTCTGTCTGTCTGTCCGTCTGCCCGCCTGCCCGCCTGCCTGTCTGCCCGTCCATCCATCCATCCATCCATCCATCCATCCATCCATCCATCCATCCATCCACCTACCTACCTACCTACCTCCTACCTACCTACCTCTACCTTTCTGTCTCTCTGTCCATTTATTAGTATCTGTCTGTCTGTCTGTCTGCCTGCCCGTCCGTCCATCTGCCCATCCATCCATCCATCCATCCATCCATCCACCCACCTACCTACCTACCTACCTACCTACCTACCTACCTACCTACACCTTTCTGTCTCTCTGTCCATCTATTAGTGTCTGTCTGTCTGTCTGTCTGTCTGTCTGTCTGTCTGTCTGTATCTATCTATCTATCTATCTATCTCTCTATCTCCCCTTCTCTCATCTAGGTCCGTCCATTGGCTAAAAATCCTTCCCATTTATTTCTAATCCTTCTTTCCATTTCCTTGATATTTCAGCAAGTCTCATCAATGCTTGTTTCCAAGATCAAAGCAGGGCTATTTCAAAGGGTGACACAGTGGGATGGTGACTACACCTTCACACGTGCTATAACTCCATCGTTTTTTAATGTCTCCATGTGCACAGTTTCCTAAATAAAAGTAATTCATTCTGACCTCTGTCAGCTCTGACTGCCTTTAGATGCACCTTTGATCTGGTTATTGCTTTTGTGACAGACTGTTGGAGAGCCTGGGACAACTGGCCAGGGAGTTTGACTGGTTAGAAATATGTAAACTGTGGAAAAGGGAACATTTCAAAGATACCTTGCCTTCAATGTCTTGCTGTAACTTTGCCTACTTTTACAGGTGTCCAGGTTATGTTTTTACCCTCACAAGCATTGAAGATTATATTTTTGAAATCCAAGTGGTTCTTAGTTGTGGAATTCACAGCATCCTTCAAGCCTTACACCACACGCCAAAAAGCAGGCACCTCAAGCAGGCTGGAAATATATCACTTGCTAATCCATATGTAGCCAACCAGTAGAAAACCAATTAGTCTAATGAAAAGAAGGCCTAGGGGGTGACATGATAGCAGTGTTCCAATATGTGAAGGGCTGCCCCAAAGAAGAGGAGGAGAAGGAGAAAAGGGGAGGAGAAAGAGGGAGGGTGAGATGAAGGAGGAGGATAATGGGAGGAGGAGATTGGGAAGAAGAGGGAGAGAGAAGAAGAAGATGAAGATGAAGGAGGAGGAGGAGAAGGAGGAGGAGAATGGGAGGAGGATGAGATTGGGAAGAAGAAGAAGAGAGAAGAAGATGGAGGAGGAGGAGGTGAAGGAGGAGGAGAATGGAAGGAGGAGATTGGGAAGAAGAGGGAGAGAGAAGAAGAAGAAGATGAAGATGAAGAAGAAAGAGGAGGAGGAGGAGGAGATGGAGGAGGAGGAGAAGGAGAAGGAGAAGGAGGAGGAGGAGGAGAAGGAGGACTGTTGGGTCCTCGGTGCTCTCTGAGCTTGGTTGTTTTAGAGTAGAGTAGAGTAGAGTAGAGTAGAGTAGAGTAGAGTAGAGTAGAGTAGAGTAGAGTAGAGTAGAGTACACTAGAATAATTAAAACGTTGGAAGGGACCTTGGAGGTCATCTAATCCAACCTTCTGCTCAGGCTGCCCCAAAGAAGAGGAGAAGGAGAAAAGGGGAGGAGAAAGAGGGAGGGCAAGGTGAAGGAGGAGGAGAATGGGAGGAGGAGATTGGGAAGAAGAGGGAGAGAGAAGAAGAAGATGATGGAGGAGGAGGAGGAGGACGACGACGACGACGACTGTGGGGTCCTTGGTGCTCTGTGAACTTGGTGGTTTTCTTGCAGACATTTCATGACCCAACTAGGCAACATCATTAGTGCTAGAAGGGGGTAGGTTTTGTGGGGAGGAAGAGGAGGAAGAGAAGGGGAGGAGAAAGGGGAGGAGGAGGAGGAGAATTAGAAGGAGAATTAAGGAGAAAGAGAAGGAGAAGGAGAAGGAAGCTGACATCCCCAAAGCAGCTTTGAATGAAACACCTTATACGAACCCAGGATCTTATTATCTAGGATTGCATGAAATTAATTGTGACAACATTATATTTTTTTCCCCCTCTGCTCCAGGAAATTGCAAACTTCCCATCATTACTTTACCCATAATTTCTATATTCTTCTAATAAAAAGGAATAAAGCAAAACAACAGCACCTCAGCCCACTCTCTGAAATGGTTTCAAAGCGGCCACGAGTGACTCACGAGTCACGGCCTTTTCATTCTGGCTGGATTCATACAAATGTTGTAAACCCGGTTTTGCCTTCCTCGGTGCAAATGCTGAAGTAAATATATGGCCTTTACAAGCCTTAATTATTCTTGGTGGAGGAAAATCTATCCCCCCCCCCCTTCAACCCCCTTGGGAAAGTTTGCAGACTGAAATAAAGGTTTTTTTTCCAGGCAGAACTCCAGCACGAGATGTTGCACTGGAGAAGTTGTGACCGCAAAAAAACAACAACATGTTGTCTACTTAGCAGCGGTGCAGAAAAAGAAGAGAAGGATTTTTCTTTCTCACTCATTTTTATAAAAGAAGAAATGCATAAGTGCTTCTCATAAAACATCGTAAAAACAAGACAGTCCTGTATTTAAAAAAAAAAAAAGCAATGGGACATCAAGGCTCTGATTTATTCCTTTGATTAAGTTGATGGAAGATCCGGAAGCAGAACAAGGGCTAATATGTTGTTGTTTTTTCAGATTTTGGTTCTTAGAAGAGGGTAGCTCAGTTGTGGCGAACCTACGGCACGCGTGCCAGAGGCGGCACTCAGAGCCCTCTCTGTGGGCACTTCTCTGAATTGCTGGTGGCGGGCTGTGGAGCCCCAGAGTGTGCCAGTCAAGGGGCTGGAAGGCTGTGGCTGCTGACGGACACCGTCGGCCACCATGTGCCCGCTGACCTCTGTATGTGGGGGCCGATGGTGTCAGGCAGCAGCTGCCCCGGCCCCTGCCTTGCCCTGAGATAATGGTACCCCCACCCTGCCTCACCCCACCCCGCAGGATGAGCCTCCTACTCACCACCCCACCTGCCAGAGACCCCCTGGATCTCCCCCAACCCTGCCCGTCCCCCACAGGCATCCCTCCCCACGGGCAACATTGAGGTGACCATGCCCACCTTGGCCACACCCACTCAGTCTGCCATGACCACAGCCACGCCCATCCAGTGGGCCACGCCCACCTGGCACCCGGCAAAAAATAAGTGGGTTTGGGGTTGCAGTTTGGGCACTTGGTCTCTAAAAGGTTCGCCATCACTGGGGTAGCTCAAACTTATCAACTTTAAGATGCATGGACTTCAAATCCAAGAATTTTCCACCCAGCCACAGTGGAGGGAAAATTCTGGGAGCTGAAATCCAGGCTGTTGAAGCAGGCAAGGTGAGTCTCTCTCTCTCTCTCTCCATTAGATACCACTGCATTGGAGGAATACCAGAAAAAGTTGAACTGACCCTGTCAAAACATTGGATTTAATATTATTAACCTGAGGGTCGATTTTAGTACAGCTTTTAATAATATTTCAGGGGATGTCATTTTAAGGTGTTGCTATTGTAATGTTGATTTTTAACTGTTTTATAACAGGGGGAGATGGGTGACGTGAAAGAAAGAAAGAAAGAAAGAAAGAAAGAAAGAAAGAAAGAAAGAAAGAAAGAAAGAAAAAGAAAAAAAACAAAGGAAAGAAAAAATAAAGGAAGGAAGAAAAATAAATAAATAAATAAAGGAAAAGAAAGGAAAAACAAGGAAAGAAAGAAAAAAGGAAGAAAGGAAAAGAAAGAAAGAGAAAAAGAAAGAAAAAGAAAGGAAAGAAAGAAAAAAGAAAGGAAGGAAGGAAAAGAAAGAAAGAGAAAGAGGGAAAGTAAGAAGAAACAAGGAAAGAAAGAAAAAAGAAAGGAAGGAAGGAAAAGAAAGAACGAAAGAAAAAGAAAAGGAGAAAAAGAAAGGAAAGAAAGAAAGAAAGAAAAAGAAAAGGAGAAAAAGAAAGGAAAGAAAGAAAGAAAAAAGAAAGGAAAGGAAGGAAAGAAGGAAGGAAGGAAAGAAGGAAGGAAGGAAGGAAGGAAGGAGGGAGGGAGGGAGCATGGTACATGGTGCATGACACCAGAGAAATAATATAGAATGCATTAAAAAAAAATAAAAAGTAAAGGACTCCCTATGTATTTTACTCTGCTAGTCGTTGCCAAGTCTAGGGGATGGCGTCAATCTCTGTTCCAAGGCCATTGAGCCAGTCAAATGTCTTTAGACATTTTCACGCTCATGTGGCCAGCATGATGTCACCGAGTCCTGTTATCTTCCCACTGAAGTGGTACCTATTTATCTACTCGCATTTGAATACTTTTGAACTGCTAGTTTGGCAGGAGCTGGAGCAAGGAAGGGGAGCTCACCCCACCCTGTGGTGATCGGGGTCTCAAACCTGGGCTGACAGCTTTCTAGCTGGCCAGCCCAGCATCTTTCACTGCTCAGCCATCACCCTGCCCTAGAACGTATAAAGGCACTTCAAACATGTGCTGGAAATTTGAACATCAGGAACATGTTATCATTCTTGGTGGACATGTAATAAAGCTAAAATAGTTTGGATTTAAATGCATACGTTGATACAGAGGGATTTCAAACATTAATCTCCAATGGAAGCCACAATCTTTCCTTTTAGAACTGATGAATAAAGAAAGAAAGGGAAAAAAACGTAGAAGATTATTTCAATATATGATTATTATGGTGAGATTATTGCGCAAAGTGAAATGGAAAGATTCAACGCCGCCTGGTAAGGAGGTAAAATCGAGAGAACTTTCTCTTTAGATCAGTGGTTTTCAACCTTTTTAATGCCCCAACCCCCAACCGGTCGTAAGTCGAGGACTACTCAACTGGTGCAGCACCGTTTGCAGAATGGGGCTTTTGGCGGGCTCAGCAGGTCAGAGACAGCCTGGACAATTCCTATTGGCTTTTGAAAGCCAATAGAATTAGACTCTATTCAAGAGAGTCTATTCTATTGGCTTTCAAAAGCCAATAGAAGAAAAGGGAGTAGCACAGCTAAGGAAAAAGGGGAAAAATGGCGGACTGCATTGTTTGGCGATCCCCATGAAATGGTCGTTCGACCCCAAATGGGGTCCCGACCCACAGGTTGAGAACCACTGCTTTAGATTCTCTGACACAACGAAAAGAAGAGATCGAAAAGGTCATGGATGAAAATCAAGCTGTTTTGAATAGGGATTTAAAACTCACAGGAATCAATCAATCGAATAGAGCTGGAAGGGACCTTGGAGGTCTTCTAGTCCAGCCCCCTGCTCAAGCAGGAGACCCCATCCCAATTCAGAGAAGTGGCTGTCCAGTCTTCTCTTAAAAACCTCCAGTAATGAAGCCCCTACAACTTTGATACTGATGAAGATGTAACGCAAGGCCAACAAATGAAATAGACTGAGATATTAATACAGGTAGACCTCCACTTATGACCGGTGGCAAAAGGCAATCGCATTGCAACCATCATAAATATGAGTCAGTTGTTAAGGTCTGAAGTTTGATCATGTGACTATGGAGACATCGCAATGGTCGTAAGTGTGAAAAACAAAAATCAGTCGCTTTTTTCAGTGTTGTTGTAACTTTAAACGGTCACTAAGCAAATGGATAACCCTAAGCCTAAACCTGTAATTTAAAAAGATATATAAATAATAAACAACAAAAAAAACCTGACTTCAATAGGTGGATCATAACTCAGAAAAGTGATTGGGACTTTTTATTATTATTATTTTGGATTTAATAATAATAAAGTTGGAAGGGACCTTGGAGGTCATCTAGTCCAACTCCCTGCTCAGGCAGGAAACCCGGCACCATTTTGGATAAATGGCTGTCCAGTCTCTTCTTAAAAACTTCCAGTGTTGGAGCATTCACCACTTCTGGAGGCAGGTTGTTCCACTGGTTAATTGTTCTAACTGTCAAGAAGTTTCTCCTTAGTTCTAGGTTGCTTCTCTCCTTGATGAGTTTCCATCCGTTGCTTCTTCTCCTGCCTTCAGGCGCTTTGGAAAATAGCTTGGCTCCCTCTTCTTTGGGGCAGCCCCTGAGATATTGGAATACAGCTATCATGTCCCCCCTTGTCCTTCTCTTCATTAAACTTCATTCAGTCTCAACCCCAATAAAAGGGATTACAGGATGGTATCCAGTGGTGGGATTCAGCCGGTTTGCACCATTTTGGCAGAAACGGTAGCTAATTTTTTATTGCCCAGGCCCAGAATGGACTTCCGGAAGTGGCATCCACACAGAGAACCAGTTGTTCACATATTTGAATCCCACCACTGGTCCTCCCTCCCTCCCTCCCTCCCTCCCTCCCTCCCTCTCTCTCTCTCTCTCTCTCTCTCTCTCTCTCTCTCTCTCTGTGTGTGTGTGTGTAAACACACAGATACAGCCAACACTGCTGGAGGAGGTTTTTTGAAGTTAAAAAGTCAGTATATATATATGAAAATCAGGTCAAGCTTACACACACACACACACACACACACACACACACACACACACACACACATATGCACATACACACACACACATATATAGAATAGAATAACAGAGTTTGAAGGGATCTTGGAGTCTTCTAGTCCAACCCCCTGCTCAGGTAGTGTTCTTCATTTGTTTTAGCCTCCAGTCCCCTAATCATCTTTGTTGCTCGTCTCTGCATTCTTTCTAGAGTCTCAACATCTTTTTTACATCTTGGTGACCAAAACTGGATGCAGGATTCCAAGTGTGGCCTTACCAAGGTCTTGTAAAGTGGTATTAACACTTCACGTGATCTTGATTCTATCCCTCTGTTAATGCAGCCCAGCACTGTGTTGGCTCTTTTGGCAGCTGCAGCACACGGCTGGCTCACATGGAAGGGATTGTCCACTAGGACTTATAAAAGAGAAGTGTTATATCTATGAAAGAATTCCTCAGATAAGCAAAAGGAAGAAGAAAACAGCTTTTGAAACAATACCTTAAAGGAATAATCAAGACCCCTAGAACTAAAGTTTATAAAGTGGGTTTATTTCATTGAGATTAAATTGTATGTGATCCTCTCTTTGCTAACAGCTTTTTTATTGACTAGGAGTGGATGATAATCCTTTAAACGTTTGTTTATGGATAAGATATGAGAAGAAGAGATTTTTGTTCTAGAAAGTGATAAGCTATAATGTTATAATTGAGAGGAGATGAAGGGAAGACGGCAAAGCATTAATTTGTGGGTCACCGTTGTAAAGGATTAAGGATTAATATTTTCAATTTGTTGTCTCTAGTAATATCTTTTCTTTTCTTTTTTTTAAAAGTCTCTTCTTATGTTTCCCCCAAAGCCACCAGCTGAGGGAGAACCCAAAGTCACGAAAGGAAAGGAAATTGAGGTAGTCCTCAGCTTATGACCACGACTGAGCCCAACACTGATGTGGTTAAGCGAGACATTTGTTAAGTGAGTTTCATCCCATTTTGTGGCCTTTCTTGTCTCAGCCGCTCAGCGGATCACTGCACTTGCTCAGTTCGTCACATGGTCATTAAGTGAATCTGGCTTCCCCAGAAGAGAAATCACATGACCCAGGGACACGGCGACCGTCATAAATGCGAGTCAGTTAATAGGCATTCAAACATTGATCACGCCACCATGGGGAGGCTGCAAAGGTCGTAAGTGTGAAAAATGGTCCCAAGTCGCTTTTTTCAGCGCCGTTGTAATTTTGAACGGTCACTAAATGAATCATTGTAAGCCGAAGACTGCCTGTAAATCCCAACAAAATAAAGGAGGACCTTGTAAAATATGGGAAACAATTGTTGCTCCTTCCCATCCCTACTGGTGGGCCTCTGTAGACCAATGTTGGGGTCAGCCTTAATAAAACTACAGCTAACGAAATTTCCGGAGGAAGACATTTTAATGGAAGCCATTGGAAATTAGAGTAGAGAGCTTCAACATGTTGAAAGGGTTGTAACGTCCTACAATAATTACTTGTGACCCCGTCTGAGTCCACCAACGTGCTGCTTCTTATGTCAGAATTGGACTTATAGGTTGGGATTTTAGTTCTATTTTTTTTGGTAAAGCTCCAGACACCAAGGCGTGTGGGGAAACAAATCCCAGAAAACAATTCAAAGTTGCCATAATAGAATAACAGAGTTGGAAGGGACCTTGGAGGTCTTCTAGTCCAACCCCCTGCTCAAGCAGGAAACCCTCTATCATTTGAGGCAAATGGTTGTCCAATCTTCTTCTTAAAAACTTCCAGTGTTGGAGTGTTCACAACTTCAGGAGGCAAGTTATTCCATTGGTTGATTGCTCTAACCATTAGGAAATTTCTCCTTAGTTCTAGGTTGCTTCTCTCCTTGGTTAGTTTTCAACCATTGTTTCTTGTCCTGCCTTCTAGTGCTTTGGAGAACAGCTTGACTGCCTCTTCTTTGTGGCAACCCCTGAGATACTGGAAGGCTGCTATCATGTCCCCCCTTGTCCTTCTCTTCGTTAAACTAGACATTCCCAATTCCAGCAACCATTCCTTATATGTTTTAGCCTCCAGTCCCCTAATCATCTTTGTTGCTCTTCTCTGCACTCTTTCCAGAGTCTCAACATCTTTTTTACATTGTGGTGACCAAAACTGGATGCAGTATTCCAAGTGTGGCCTGACCAAGGCATTGTAAAGTGGTATTCCTTATTCAAAATAATGTAGAAAGAAAACCACTAAGCTCAGAGAGCAATGAGGACCTCCTCATGTCAGCCGTGAGCTACAAATATTCTCCTTTATTAAAATAATGTTCTTTATTGGGACTAACATTTGGAGTAAATCTCACAGCATCCCACTGTTTGAAATGTCGCTAAAGACAAATTGGACTCTTCATGAGGGATATTTTTGAGGTATAAGGCAGGTTTTTGGCATGTTAATGGGTTTAGTACGTGCAAATATGGGATGAACATGAGTTGCTGATTATCAATTGAAAAAAAAATTGATGAGTCTAGGAATTAAATCCAATTTCTAGCTAGATACCTAGAGCCATGAGTTCTAGTCCTGCCTTAAGTATGAAGTTTTGGCAGGGTGACTCTGGGCCAATCGCTAGCAGATAGTGAGTTCCAGGCCGACCTTAAGCATGAATTCTGACGGGCTGACTTTGGGCCAATAGAATAGAATAGAAAATATGAAATGGATTGGAATGGAGTTGATTGGAGTGGAGTGGAGAGAGTAAACTAGAATGATAGAATAGAATAGAGTAGAATAGAATAGAATAGAATAGAATAGAATAGAATAGAATGGAATGGAATGGAATGGAATGGAATGGAAAGGAATGGAACAGAATAGAAAATATGGAAAGGAATGGAATAGAATAGAATAGAATAGAATAGAATAGAATAGAATAGAATAGAATAGAATAGAATAGAATAGAATAGAATAGAATAGAGAGTGGAGTGGAATGGAATGGAACGGAATGGAACGGAACAGAACGGAACGGAATGGAATGGAATGGAACAGAATATAAAATATGGAAAGGAATGACATAGAATAGAATAGAATAGAATAGAATAGAATAGAATAGAATAGAATAGAATAGAATAGAATAGAGAGTGGAGTGGAGTGGAATGGAATGGAATGGAATGGAATGGAATAAAATAGAATAGAATAGAATAGAATAGAATAGAATAGAATAGAATAGAGAGCGGAGTGGAATGGAATGGAATGGAGTGGAATAGAATAGAATAGAATAGAATAGAATAGAATAGAATAGAACTGGAAGGGACCTTGAAGGTCTTCTAGTCCAGCCCCCCGCTCAAGCAGGAGAACCTATACCAAATGAGTTATGTGAGTTCTAGCCCTGCCTTAGTCATAAAAACAATCTACATGACTTTTGTCCAATCACCAGGAGATGCAGTGTTCTAGTCCTGCTTAGGCATGAAAACTGGCTGGGTGACTTTGGGCCAATCACCCAGAGATGGTGAATTCTAGTCCTGCCTTAAGCATAAAAGCCAGCTGTGTAATTTTGGCCAAGCCCTCTCTCTCAGCCCAACCCACCTCACAGGGTTGACTTTGTGGGTAAAATAGGAAGAGAAAAGTGGATTTGTTTGCTGCTTTGAGTTATTTGTAGATACAATAAAGGTGGGATACAAATAAATAGATAAATATATATGAATCTATCTCTATCATCTATCTATCTCATTTATCATCTGTCCATGTCTGTCTGTCTCTATCTCTCTCATCTCTCTATCGCTCTCTCTCTTTGTGTCCATTTCTCTCTCTTTCTTTCACTCTTTCCTTCCTTCCTTCCTTCCTTCCTTCCTTCCTTCCTTCCTTCCTTCCTTCCTTCCTTCCTTCCTTCCTTCTTTTTTTCTTTTTCTTTCTTTCATCTATCTATCTATCTATCTATCTATCTATCTATCTATCTATCTATCTATCTATCTATCTATCTATCTATCTATCTATCTATCTATCTATCTATCCATCCATCCATCCATCCATGAAATGAGAAGAATCTAATTGTATGAGCCTGTTTGGGGAAAAGGGAAGCTTCAAGAGACAGGCTGATTGCCATTGCTGTGGTGTTTTAAAAGCCACACATGTATTAATAATAAGCCAGATTAATGGGCCCTGGAACCACCCTGCCAGGAATTGCCTCTTGCTGGCTGCGTGGGGTATCCCGTGGTTCTCCGGAGCCTTTAAGATCATGGTTTGTGAAGCAGCAGGCACTTCAACGGTGGCCAATTCAAAAAGCTTGCACTATATTTCAGGAAAAGTCAGGCTGGCAGAGAAGACAACCGGCAGCCAAAAAAAAAAAAAAAAAATCTGGAATGCCAAGCCGAGTGCCCAACAAAGGTTTCTCAACAGAGGTCCCCCTGTGAGGGGTCCTGGGTGGTCTCTGAGCTTGGTTGCTTTCTTGCAGACGTTTCAGTACCCATCCAGTGATGTTAGCTAGGTTGGGTAAGGAAACTTCTGCAAAGAAGCAATAAGCACAGAGCACCAGATAACCCACAGCATCGTCGTCCTCCTCCTCCTCCTCCTCCTCCTCCTCCTCCTCCTCCTCCTCCTCCTCCTCCTCCTCCTCCTCCTCCTCCTCCTCCTCCCTTCTCCTTCTCCTTATCTCTCCTATCTTCCTCCTTCCTCTTCCTTTCTCCTTCTCCTTCTCTCTCCCATCTTCCTCCTCCTTCCCTTCCTTTCTCCTTCTCCTTCTGTCTCCTCCTCCCTCTTCCCCTCTCATTCTCTTTCCTCTCCCCTCCCCTCCCCTTCCTTTCTCCCTCCTTCTCCTTCCCTCTCCCCTCTTCCTCCTCCTCCTTCCCATTCCTTTCTCCTCCTCCTCCTCTTATCCTTCCTCTCTCCCTCCTTCTTTCTCCTCCTCCTTCTTCTTCCTCTATCCCTCTTTCTCTTTCTCCTTCTCTCTCCCTCCTCCTTCTCTCCCCCTCCCCCTTCCTTTCCCCCTCCTTCTCCTTCTCTCTCCCCTCTTCCTCCCCCTCCTCCCCCTTTCTTTCTCCTTCTCCTCCTCCTTCCTCTCTCCCTCCTTCTCCTTCGCTCTCCCACCTTCTTCCTCTTCCTTTCTCCTCCTCCATCTCTTCTCTTCCTCCTCCCTCTTCTCCTTCCTCTCTCCCTCCTTTTCTTTCTCCTTCTCCTCTCCCTCTCCTCCTCCTCCTCCTCCCCCCCCCCTTTGGAGACATAGTGACACACTGGAGCAACCGATCAGAAAAGAACCACTTGGGTTTCTCCCAAGTCAGGTGAGCCTGACTCTTAGACGAGAGAGGACCAACCACATTTTACAGCAATAGAATTATTTGTCAGCAGCACGAGAATAAAATTTACGCAGCAAACACACGTATCAGTGAAAACTGTGCCTCAGATATCCAGGCAAAAAGTTAAAATCGGAGATAGTGGGATAGAATTTGTGTCGAAAATTGCAGATGAGAAAGAGAGAAAAAAAACTCACACTACCTTATAAACACATTTTCCACCTATGCAGCATAACTGATTTACCAGCTAAGATTGCTTTTATCATGCAACAGCCGCACAAATATGATAAATCTGTTATCTTTTCCATGGAAATCTATCTTCACCGCCACCCCTAACTGAAAATACAGGTTGCTTTTTTTTTTTTTTTTGCTTTGGCTGCAGATTTCAAGAGAGCTAGCAGGGAATAGGATAGAGAGACAGGTACTTCTAAAATGCCAGGAGAGAGGGTGTATGGGGTGTGTGTGTGTGTGGGGGTCCATCTCACCTCTGGGGGGAGGATATTCCATAGAGTGGGGGAGACAGCAGAGAAGGCTCTCTTCCTGGACCCCACCAGTCAAAATTCTTTAACTGACTGGGTCCAAAACATACCATCCTTGTTTGACCAGGTGTGATGGGCCACTGAACTGTGTTTTCTACTTGCACTTTTTGTACAAAACTCTAAGCTTATGTCATTAGTTACTTCTTTCTTTCTTTCTTTCTTTCTTTCTTTCTTTCTTTCTTTCTTTCTTTCTTTCGTTCGTTCTTTCTTTCCTTCTTTCTTTTTCTTTCTTTCTTTGCTATCTTCCCTCCTCCTCCTCCATCTCCTCTTCCTTCCTTCCTCCTCCTCCTCCATCTCCTCCCCTCCCTTCCTTCCTTTCTTTCTTTCTTTCTTTCTTTCTTTCTTTCTTTCTTTCTTTCTTTCCTTCTCTTTCTCCTTCCTTCATTCCTTCCTTCTCCATCTCCTCCTTCTTTTCTTTCTTTCTTTCTTTCTTTCTTTCTTTCTTTCTTTCATTCATTCATTCTTTCATTCTTTCTTTTTTCCTTTCTCTTCCTTTCTTTCTTTCTCTTTCTCCTTCTCTCCTTCCTTCCTTCCTTCTCCATCTCCTCCTCCTTTCCTTCCTTCCTTCCTTCCTTCCTTCCTTCCTTCCTTCCTTCCTTTCTTTCTTTCTTTCTTTCTTTCTCTTTTCTCATTTTCATTCTCTTTCTCCTTCCTTTCTCCTCTTCTGTCTCCTTTCTTCCTTCCTCCTCTTCCATCTCTTTCCTTCCTTCCTTCCTTCCTTCTTTCCTCTCTCTCTCTCTCTCTTTCTCTCTTTCACCTTCCTTCCTTCCCTCCCTCCCACCCTCCATCCCTTTGCTTTCTCTCTTTCTCCCTCTCTCTTCTGCCTTCTTAGATATTTGCCTTGACCTTGCATGCATTTATATCGTAACATACTGAAAGGAAAGAGGAATAAAGGGAGAGGTTTCCAAGCTGAGCCTTGCTGGCTCAGGAATTCTGGGAGTTGAAATCCACGAGTCATAAAAGAGCCAAGGTTGCCTACCCCTGCCCTGGATGATGGAGAATCTGTATAGACATTGGCCATTTACCTTAGCCTGATAAAAGCTCTCTCTTGAGAACTTCTGCCTGCCAGGTAACAAAAAATGCCCCATACTCCTTATCAGTACTGGTACTTCTTGATTTACAACTAGTGACCTTTCAAAGTTGCTAGGCACTGGTTTACAACCGACCACTCTCACAACTGTCACAGCATTCCCATGATATCCTTTTAATGCTCGAGAAATCCATTTTGCTCCCATAATACAGCCACAACAATTGTCTCATTGAACAACAGAATTTTTGAGCTCAATGGCGGTTGTAAGTCTGCAACCACCTATTTGTGTAATTTTGTGGTCCTAAGTCTGTAAATGCTCATTTTTGTTTTCCTTCCCAGTTTTAATGCCGGAGAGATCCATTTTGCTCCCGTAAGATAGCCAGATGTTTTCCAGCTTCTTCTCTTTTGTTCCTTAGGAGTAGATATTTTATTTATCAGTGTGTCAAAAGTTTCAGATCTGAAGCATCTCCAGTGGAAAGCAGTTGTTCCAATTGTTGTGATAAGTAAACATCCAGAACAGCAATTTTTACGTTCTGACCTCAACCTCGAAGGAACACATAAGGTTGCCAGCTTGTGTGGTGGCTTGCAAAATGAAGCAGGCAATGATTAAGAGAATTGAGCCTGTCTTGAGAATGGATAGAAAGGCTGAGCGTTAAGAATTGGATTTGGGGTGCACATATCCTGTTCAGGGTTTTTATACTGTATTTCTCTCAGGTTTGACAAGAGTCTGTAAGAGAAGTTTATAATTCTTAAATCCCTTTTGGACAATGGCATTGTTTTATTTGTGAATATATGTGCGTATACATATGCATATATGATTTCTATTTATGTAGGTAGGTGTGTTTATGGATACACAGGAATCTGTGTAGTATTTGCATTTTATGCTGCTACTCCAAGTTTGTTTATGCATATTTTTATTGCGTATATAATGTTGTGTATTGTGTATATTTTATTTATTTATATCCTGCCTTTATTATCTTTTTAGTAAGTAACTCAAGGCAGCGAATGGGCCTCCTCCTATTTTCCCAACAGCGACAACAATTCTGTGAGATGAGCTGTGGCTGAGAGGGAGGCCCCAAGTCACCCAGTTGGCTTTCATAGCTAAGACAAGACAAGAACTCACTGTCTCCTGGTGATTGGCCCCAAGTCACCCAGTTGGCTTTCATGGCTAAGACAAGACTAGAACTCACTGTCTCCTAGTGATTAGCCCAAAGTCACCCAGTTGGCTTTCATAGCTAAGACAAGACTAGAACTCACTGTCTCCTGGTGATTGGCCCCAAGTCACCCAGTTGGCTTTCATGGCTAAGACAAGACTAGAACTCACTGTCTCCTGGTGATTAGCCCAAAGTCACCCAGTTGGCTTTCATAGCTAAGACAAGACTAGAACTCTCTCTCTCCTGGTGATTGGCCCCAAGTCACCCAGTTGGCTTTCATAGCTAAGACAAGACTAGAACTCTCTGTCTCCTGGTGATTGGCCCAAAGTCACCCAGTTGGCTTTCATAGATAAGACAAGACTAGAACTCTCTGTCTCCTGGTGATTAGCCCAAAGTCACCCAGTTGGCTTTCATAGCTAAGACAAGACTAGAACTCACTGTCTCCTGGTGATTGGCCCCAAGTCACCCAGTTGGCTTTCATGGCTAAGACAAGACTAGAACTCACTGTCTCCTGGTGATTGGCCCCAGGTCACCCAGTTGGCTTTCATACCTAAGACAAGACTAGAACTCTCTGTCTCCTGGTGATTAGCCCAAAGTCACCCAGTTGGCTTTCATAGCTAAGACAAGACTAGAACTCTCTGTCTCCTGGTGATTAGCCCAAAGTCACCTAGTTGGCTTTCATAGCTAAGACAAGACTAGAACTCTCTGTCTCCTGGTGATTAGCCCAAAGTCACCCAGTTGGCTTTCATAGCTAAGACAAGACTAGAACTCTCTGTCTCCTGGTGATTAGCCCAAAGTCACCCAGTTGGCTTTCATAGCTAAGACAAGACTAGAACTCTCTCTCTCCTGGTGATTGGCCCCAAGTCACCCAGTTGGCTTTATGGCTAAGAAAGGACTAGAATCTCTGTCTCCTGGTGATTGGCCCCAAGTCACCCAATTGACTTTCATGGCTAAGACAAGACTAGAACTCACTGACTCCTAGTGATTTTCCCAAAGTCACCCAATTGACTTTTGGCTAAGACAAGACTAGAAACACGGTCTCCTGGTGATTGGCCCAAAGTCATCCAGTTGGCTTTCATGGCTAAGACAAAACTAGAAATCACTGTCTCCTGATGATTAGCCCAAAAGCCATCCTGGTGCTTTTCATGGCTAAAACTAGAACTCACTGTCTCCTGGTGATTGGCCCAAAGTCACCCAGATGCTTTCATACTTAAGGAGGGAGTTGACTTCTCAATCTCTGGATGATAGGCCCATATGTCAATCTCATAGCCTGGTGCTTTCACCACAGAACAAACTAGTTTTTTTTTTTACAAAAAAAAAAAATCTAACTTATACAGAAATTGAATGGCCTGAAAACTAAAAAAGAATTATCCCGAACAATAAAATAATTTGTATGTAACAGAGAGTCAGAATGGATTAAAACTGTGCTCCAGCTTCTCTCACAGAGATCTAATTTTAGACCTATCTACAAATTCTTATTATCTAAAAGAAGGGGTCACACACACACACACACACACACACACACACACACACGTATAAAAAAGATGTTGAGACTGGAAAGAGTGCAGAGAGAGCAACAAGAATGATTAGACTGGAAGCTAAAAACCTACAAAGAATGACTGCAGGAATTGATTATGTCTATAAGAAAGGCTGAAACGCCAAAGAATTGAGGCCTTTGAACTCTGGTGCTGGAGAAGACTCCTGCGAGTCCCCTGGACTGCAAGGCAATCAAATAGGTTAGTCCTGGAGGAGATCAACCCCGACCGATCTTTAGAAGGCCAGATCCTGAAGTTGAAACTAAAGTGCTTTGGCCACCTAATAAGAAGGAAGGACTCACTGGAGAAGAGCCTAATTGTGGGAAAGATTGAGGGCAAGAGAAGAAGGGACGACAGAGAATGATGGTGGCTGGAGGGAGTCACTGAAGCAGTAGGCGTGAGCTTAAATGGACTCCAGAAGATGGTAGAAGAACAGGAAGGCCTGGAGGAATGTTGTCCATGGGGTCACGATGGGTCAGACACGACTTCGCAACTAACAACAAGTCTAGTGAAAAGAAAGACTACGGGTGACATGATAGCAGTCTTCCAATATTTGAGGGCTGCCAGAAAGAAGAGGAGGGGGATCAATTTATTTTCCAAAGCACCAAAAAGGCAGAAGAAGAAGCAACAGATGGAAACTAATCAAGGAGAGAAGCAACCTAGAACTAAGGAAAAACAATTAATCAGTGGAACAACTTGCCTCCAGAAGTTGTGGGTGCTCCAACACTGAAGACTTTTAAGAAGAGATTGGACAACATGTGTCTGAAATGGTATAGGGTGTCCGCCTCAGCAGGGGGTGGGACTAGATGACCTCCAAGGTCCTTTCATCTCTGGTCTGATTTTGATCTGGATGATATACAGGGTCTCCTGCTTGAGCAGTGGGTTGGATAGATGACCTCCAAGGTCCCTCCCAACTCTGTTATTCTATGAGTTATTTATGAGCATTTATACATCTCTCTCCAGCCCTGCATTCGCAGTCGAGCAAGGACAGGGAGTTTTAAATCTGCAACTCAACTCCTGATCTCCTTGCCATCAAAACTGCAAGAGACTTGAAATTCTTAAGTTCTTCCTGCTTCATTTTTTTTTTAAGAGAAAGAGATGAAAGAGGCTTTTTACATTCAAATTTCTTTCTTCTCCTCCCTCCTCCCTGACTCCTGTGGTGACCTCACGTGTGTCTCCAGGTCATTTGGGGGTACTTCAGGTTGTGACTATGAATTGACTGCCTTTGACAATTGATGGATGTTGAATTGACAGCCCCATCCCCAATGAAGCCCTACTTATTCAACAAAATTGTCATGCATCCACAAGGGGAAGTGACGGTGCTGCAGTAGCAGATTCACCAGCTCTCTTTTTCTTCCAAAGGAGATATACAAATCAGCCTTTCATTCTTCTCAGCTGTGCGCAGCTACTCTCACTTTCCCCATGCCCCATCCACAACTTCTGGAGGCAGGTTGTTCCAATGGTTGGTGGTTCTCACTGTCAGGAAATTTCTCCTTAGTTCTAGGTTGCTTCTCTCAGTGATGAGTTTTCCATCTGTTGCTTCTTGTCCTGCCTTCTGGTGCTTTGGAGAATAGCTTGACTACTCTTCTTTATGGCACCCTGAGATATTGGAACATGCTATCGTGTCAACCCTCATACCCAATTCCAGCAACATTCCCTTATATGTTTTAGCTTCCAGTCCTCTGATCATCTGTGTTGCTCTTCTCTGTTCTCTTTCTAGAGTCCAACATTTTTTTACATTGTGGTGACCAAAAACTGGATGCAGGATTCCTTAAGGGTGGCCTTACCAAGGCCTTGTAAAGTGTATTAACACTTCATGTGATCTTGATTCTATCCTCTGTTAATGCAGCCTAGCACTGTATTGGCTTTTTTGGCAGCTGCAGCACACGGCTGGCTCCTATTTAAGTGATTATCCACCAGGACTCCGAGATCTTTCATGGTTACTCCTATTGAGCCAGGTACCACCTATACAGGGGAAGGCAACCTTGGCTCCTTTATGACTGGTGGACTTCAACTCCCAGAATTCCTGAGGCAGCATGGCTCAGCTTGGAAACCTTCCCTTTCCCCTCAGCGTGGGCTGGCTCAGGAATTCTGGGAGTTGAAGTCCATGAGTCATAAAAGAGCCAAGGTTGCCTACCCTGGCCTAGGCCTAGGCTGCTTTATGACTAATGGACTTCAAACTCCCAGAATTCCTGAGCCAGCATGAGGGAACTATGGCCCCCTCATGATCGTGGACTTCAAATCCAGAATTCCTGAGCCAAGCATTGGCTCAGCTTGGAAACTCTCCCTGTCCCCTCAGCATGGCTGGCTCAGGAATTCTGGGAGTTGAAGTCCACCAGTCATAAAAAGAGCCAAGGTTGCCTACCCTGAGTCCTATATTATACCTGTGCATTTGATTTTTCTTACCAAAAGGTAGAACATTCATTTAGTGAAGTTACAACAGCCACTGAAAAAAAGTGAGTTATGCCCATTTTTCACCTGGATGACCACTGCAGCATCCCCACGGTCATTAGGATCAAAATATAAATGCCTGGCAACTGGACACCTATTTATGATGGTCACACAATCCTCTTTTGCAACCTTCTGACAAACAAAGTCAATGGAGAAATCCAGATTCATTTAATGACCAGGTTACTAACATATCAACTGCAGTGATCACTTAACAACTGTGACAAGAAAGGCTATAAAATGGGGCAAAAACTCACTTAACAAATTTCTCACTTAGCAAACATAAAATTTGGACTCAGTAGTGGTTTGTAAGTCAAAGATATCTGTATTAGTCAAGAAGACCCCCTTCAGTCTTATCACATGGGGTCTCTTTAAAAACTGGAGGTTTTGAAAAAAGAGATTGGACAGCATTTGTCTGGAATGGTATAGGACCGTGGTGGTGAACCTATGGCACACCTGCCACAGGTGGCACGCAGAGCCCTCTTTATGGGCATGTGCACTGTTGCCCCAGTCCTAGGCTTCAGCGGGTTTTATAAAAGATTTCACTTTAGGCCTCCGCGCCTGTGCAAAAAAAAGAAAAAAAGGTTCAATCAATCAATCAATTTCAACTTCTCGTGGAAAAAAAAAAAGATCTCGTAAAGTTGGAATTGATTGATTGAACTTTTTAGTCCCACAGGTCTTGCCATTACCACCGCAAGCCACACCCACCAATGGGCCACACCCCCACCACCCACCACACCAATGATACATAAGTGGGTTTTGGGTTGCAGTTTGGGCAACTCGGTCTCTAAAAGATTCGCCATCCCTGGTATAGGATCTCCTGCCTTAGCTAGAGGTTGGACTACAAGACCTCCAAAGCCCTTTCCATCTCTGTTATATGTTATGGTTATGATTTTTCTGGTTCCTAGTAATTGCTGCTTAGCCATAACTTCATTCCTGCTTCAAAGGTTGAACAAAAATATGCTTGGAAGCAGTTGCCCCTGAAACCAGTTACGAGGAGAAAGATCTTGAGATGTTTATTGACCATCCTCAATAAATGGACTTGGATCTATTGAGAAGATGTTGAGTTTGAGGAACAGGAAACCACCATGGATTTTCTTATTTGCTCAAAGGATCTCAGTAGCATCCTTAATGATACACTCAAGCCCTGAACTGGAAATAACAGAATAACAGAGCTGGAAGAGAACCTGGAGGTCTTCTAGTCCAACCTCTACTCAAGCAGAAAAACCCTATAATTTTTTAGACAAATGTGTCCAATCTCATTCTTAAAAAAACCTCCTGTGATAAACTTCTGGAGGGAAGTCATTCACTAATAAATTGTTCTGTCAGGAAATTTCTCCTTAGTTCTATGTTGGTTTTTCTCTGATGATTTTCCATCCATTGCTTCTGTGTCTGCCTTAGGATGACTTGGAGAGAAGAGGCTTGACCGCCTCTTGTTTATGGCAGCCCCTTAGATATTGGAAATACTGCTATCTTGTTACCCCTAATCTTCTAGTCCAGTGGTCTCAACCTTTTTAATGCCGTGACCCCCAACCAGTCGTAAGTAGGAAAGTCGGAAGTCGAGGACTACTAAACTGGTGCAGCACCGTTTGCAGAATGGGACTTTTGGTGGGCTCCAGCAGGGCAGAGACAGCCTGGACAATTCCTATGGCTTTTGAAAGCCAATAGAATTAGACTCTATTCAAGAGAGTCATTCTATTGGCTTTCAAAAGCCAATAGAATGAAAGGGGAGTAGCACAGCTAAGGAAAAGGGGAAAAAAATGGCGGACTGCATTGTTTGGTGACCCCTGTGAAATGGTCGTCCGATCACGGTTGAGAACCACTGTTAGTCCTTCCTTGAAAGGCCAGGAAATGGTTGTAGCAGTGAAGGAGTAATGGGGGAATGGCAAACAAGAAAATCCATGTTGGGAATGTCATCTAGCAATTTTAGATTGACGGATATATTCTAAAAGAATCAGATGCCTTCCTTGCTCATTAAGGTTTCTGAGTTTGTAATGAAAAACAGTGTGATTTCATGGCGTGGCAAGAGGCCAAGAACACAATTTGTTCTAGAGAGAGGAAGCCTCATATCTCTTGGTAGAGGAAATACAAACTTTGTGCAGGTGTGCAGAAATGAGAGATGCCAGACCATCCCAAGACTGGATGCTGTGCTTCAAATCGTAAGTCTTGCCATAACTGCACTTAGAGATAAATTATTCACTTTCCTTGGGCCCAACAATTGCAATGTTTCATTCCTCCAGGGAACAATGGGCATCTCAAGGGAGAAAGATGTTGGGCTTGGGCACGGTTACATGAGCTCATAGGACAATCAAACCACAATGCCCAGCTTTGGTTTCATGTTCTAGAGTGAAGTAGAACAAGAAGAACTCTTGAGAAAATGTGGTTGCTTGATCGTATTTAATAAAATATATTGCATTTAATAGGACGGTGTGGTAGCCTAGTGGTGAATATGCTTACCTCCCACTCAGAAGGTTGAGAGGTCAATCCTAGGTAGTGGCAGATGTTTCTCTCATAGGGGGCAAAGAAAAAAAAATCTGCTGTGAACTCCATGTAGGTGTCAGGAAGGCATCCAGCAGTAAACTTTTAGATCCATTTAGTAGCCCTGACTTACCCAGAATAGGGACTATAGGATCATAAAAAGGAGTAATATATTGAAATAATAATAAATAATAATAATAATAATAGTAGTAGTAGTTAGTAGTAGTAGTAGTAGTAGTAGTAATAGTAAGTTGGAAGGGACCTTGGAGGTCATCTATTCCAACCCCTGCTCAGGCAGGAAGCCATATACCATTTCAGACAAATGGCTGTCCAGTCTCTTCTTAAAAACTTCCAGTGCTGGAGCATTCACTGCTTCTGGAGGCAGGTTGTTCCACTGGTTAATTGTTCTCACTGTCAGGAAGTTTCTCCTTGGTTCTAGGTTGCTTCTCTCCTTGATTAGTTTCCACCCGTTGTTCTTGTCCTGCCTTCAAGTGCTTTGGAAAAATAGCTTGACTCCCTCTTCTTTGTGGCAGCCCCTGAGATACTGGAACCTGCTATCATGTCCCCCCTCGTCCTTCTCTTCATTAAACTAGACATATCCAATTCCAGCAACCGTTCCTTATATGTTTTAGCCTCCAGTCCCCTAATCATCTTTGTTGCTCTTCTCTGCACTCTTTCCAGAGTCTCAACATCTTTTTTACATTGTGGTGACCAAAACTGGATGCAGTATTCCAAGTGTGGCCTGACCAAGGCATTGTAAAGTGGTATTCCTTATTCAAAATAATGTAGAAAGAAAACCACTAAGCTCAGAGAGCAATGAGGACCTCCTCATGTCAGCCGTGAGCTACAAATATTCTCCTTTATTAAAATAATGTTCTTTATTGGGACTAACATTTGGAGTAAATCTCACAGCATCCCACTGTTTGAAATGTCGCTAAAGACAAATTGGACTCTTCATGAGGGATATTTTTGAGGTATAAGGCAGGTTTTTGGCATGTTAATGGGTTTAGTACGTGCAAATATGGGATGAACATGAGTTGCTGATTATCAATTGAAAAAAAAATTGATGAGTCTAGGAATTAAATCCAATTTCTAGCTAGATACCTAGAACCATGAGTTCTAGTCCTGCCTTAAGTATGAAGTTTTGTCAGGGTGACTCTGGGCCAATCGCTAGCAGATAGTGAGTTCCAGGCCGACCTTAACCATGAATTCTGACGGGGTGACTTTGGGCCAATAGAATAGAATAGAAAATATGAAATGGATTGGAATGGAGTTGATTGGAGTGGAGTGGAGAGAGTAAACTAGAATGATAGAATAGAATAGAATAGAATAGAATAGAATAGAATAGAATAGAATAGAATAGAATGGAATGGAATGGAATGGAATGGAATGGAATGGAATGGAACGGAATGGAACAGAATAGAAAATATGGAAAGGAATGGCATAGAATAGAATAGAATAGAATGGAATGGAATGGAATGGAATGGAATAGAGTAGAGTAGAGTAGAGTAGAATAGAGAGTGGAGTGGAATGGAATGGAATGGAATGGAACGGAACGGAACGGAGCAGAACAAAACGGAACAGAATGGAATGGAATGGAACAGAATAGAAAATATGGAAAGGAATGACATAGAATAGAATAGAATAGAATAGAATAGAATAGAATAGAATAGAATAGAATAGAATAGAATAGAGAGTGGAGTGGAATGGAATGGAATGGAATAAAATAGAGTAGAATAGAATAGAATAGAATAGAATAATAGAATAGAATAGAATAGAGAGCGGAGTGGAATGGAATGGAATGGAGTGGAATAGAATAGAATAGAATAGAATAGAATAGAATAGAATAGAACTGGAAGGGACCTTGAAGGTCTTCTAGTCCAGCCTCCCGCTCAAGCAGGAGAACCTATACCAAATGAGTTATGTGAGTTCTAGCCCTGCCTTAGTCATAAAAACAATCTACATGACTTTTGTCCAATCACCAGGAGATGCAGAGTTCTAGTCCTGCTTAGGCATGAAAACTGCCTGGGTGACTTTGGGCCAATCACCCAGAGATGGTGAATTCTAGTCCTGTCTTAAGCATAAAAGCCAGCTGTGTAATTTTGGCCAAGCCCTCTCTCTCAGCCCAACCCACCTCACAGGGTTGACTTTGTGGGTAAAATAGGAAGAGAAAAGTGGATTTGTTTGCTGCTTTGAGTTATTTGTAGATACAATAAAGGTGGGATACAAATAAATAGATAAATATATATGAATCTATCTCTATCATCTATCTATCTCATTTATCATCTGTCCATGTCTGTCTGTCTCTATCTCTCTCATCTCTCTATCGCTCTCTCTCTTTGTGTCCATTTCTCTCTCTTTCTTTCACTCTTTCCTTCCTTCCTTCCTTCCTTCCTTCCTTCCTTCCTTCCTTCCTTCCTTCCTTCCTTCTTTCCTTCTTTTTTTTCTTTTTCTTTCTTTCATCTATCTATCTATCTATCTATCTATCTATCTATCTCTATGAACTATCTATCATCTATTTCTGTCTGTCTGTCTGTCTATCTATCTATCTATCTATCTATCTATCTATCTATCTATCTATCTATCTATCCATCCATCCATCCATCCATCCATCCATGAAATGAGAAGAATCTAATTGTGTGAGCCTGTTTGGGGAAAAGGGAAGCTTCAAGAGACAGGCTGATTGCCATTGCTGTGGTGTTTTAAAAGCCACACATGTATTAATAATAAGCCAGATTAATGGGCCCGGGAACCACCCTGCCAGGAATTGCCTCTTGCTGGCTGCGTGGGGTATCCCGTGGTTCTCCGGAGCCTTTAAGATCATGGTTTGTGAAGCAGCAGGCACTTCAACGGTGGCCAATTCAAAAAGCTTGCACTATATTTCAGGAAAAGTCAGGCTGGCAGAGAAGACAACCGGCAGCCAGAAAAAAAAAAAAAAAATCTGGAATGCCAAGCCGAGTGCCCAACAAAGGTTTCTCAACAGAGGTCCCCCTGTGAGGGGTCCTGGGTGGTCTCTGAGTTTGGTTGCTTTCTTGCAGACATTTCAGTACCCATCCAGTGATGTTAGCTAGTTTGGGTAAGGAAACTTCTGCAAAGAAGCAACAAGCACAGAGCACCAGATAACCCACAGCATCGTCGTCGTCATCCTCCTCCTCCTCCTCCTCCTCCTCCTGCTCCTGCTCCTCCTCCTCCTCCTGCTCCTCCTCCTCCTCCTCCTCCCTTCTCCTTCTCCTTATCTCTCCTATCTTCCTCCTTCCTCTTCCTTTCTCCTTCTCCTTCTCTCTCCCATCTTCCTCCTCCTTCCCTTCCTTTCTCCTTCTCCTTCTGTCTCCTCCTCCTCCCTCTTCCCCTCTCATTCTCTGCTCTCCCCTCCCCTTCCTTTCTCCCTTCTTCTCCTTCCCTCTCCCCTCTTCCTCCTCCTCCTTCCCATTCCTTTCTCCTCCTCCTCCTCCTCTTATCCTTCCTCTCTCCCTCCTTCTTTCTCCTTCTCCTCCTCCTCTTCTCCTTCCTCTCTCCCTCCTTCTCCTTCTCTCCTCTATCCCTCTTTTCTCTTCTCCTCTCTCTCCCTCCTCCTTCTCTCCCCACCCCCTCCTTTTCCCCCAGTCCTTCTCCTCTCTCTCCGCCTATTCCTCCCCTCCTCCCCCTTCTTTCGGTCCTCCACGTTCTTTCTCTCTCCCTCCTTCTCCTTCGCCTCTCCATGGCTTCCTTCCTTTCTCCTCCTCCTTCTCTATCTCTTCCTCCCTCTTCTCCTTCCTCTCTCCCTCCTTTTCTTTCTCCTCTCCCTCTCCTCCTCCTCCTCCTCCTCCCCCCCCCTTTGGAGACATAGTGACACACTGGAGCAACCGATCAGAAAAGAACCACTTGGGTTTCTCCCAAGTCAGGTGAGCCTGACTCTTAGACGAGAGAGGATCAACCACATTTTACAGCAATAGAATTATTTGTCAGCAGCACGAGAATAAAATTTATGCAGCAAACACACGTATCAGTGAAAACTGTGCCTCAGATATCCAGGCAAAAAGTTAAAATCGGAGATAGTGGGATAGAATTTGTGTCGAAAATTGCAGATGAGAAAGAGAGAAAAAAAACTCACACTACCTTATAAACACATTTTCCACCTATGCAGCATAACTGATTTACCAGCTAAGATTGCTTTTATCATGCAACAGCCGCACAAATATGATAAATCTGTTATCTTTTCCATGGAAATCTATCTTCACCGCCACCCCTAACTGAAAATACAGGTTGCTTTTTTTTTTTTTTTTGCTTTGGCTGCAGATTTCAAGAGAGCTAGCAGGGAATAGGATAGAGAGACAGGTACTTCTAAAATGCCAGGAGAGAGGGTGTATGGGGTGTGTGTGTGTGTGGGGGTCCATCTCACCTCTGGGGGGAGGATATTCCATAGAGTGGGGGAGACAGCAGAGAAGGCTCTCTTCCTGGACCCCACCAGTCAAAATTCTTTAACTGACTGGGTCCAAAACATACCATCCTTGTTTGACCAGGTGTGATGGGCCACTGAACTGTGTTTTCTACTTGCACTTTTTGTACAAAACTCTAAGCTTATGTCATTAGTTACTTCTTTCTTTCTTTCTTTCTTTCTTTCTTTCTTTCTTTCTTTCTTTCTTTCTTTCGTTCGTTCTTTCTTTCCTTCTTTCTTTTTCTTTCTTTCTTTGCTATCTTCCCTCCTCCTCCTCCATCTCCTCTTCCTTCCTTCCTCCTCCTCCTCCATCTCCTCCCCTCCCTTCCTTCCTTTCTTTCTTTCTTTCTTTCTTTCTTTCTTTCTTTCTTTCTTTCTTTCCTTCTCTTTCTCCTTCCTTCATTCCTTCCTTCTCCATCTCCTCCTTCTTTTCTTTCTTTCTTTCTTTCTTTCTTTCTTTCTTTCTTTCATTCATTCATTCTTTCATTCTTTCTTTTTTCCTTTCTCTTCCTTTCTTTCTTTCTCTTTCTCCTTCTCTCCTTCCTTCCTTCCTTCTCCATCTCCTCCTCCTTTCCTTCCTTCCTTCCTTCCTTCCTTCCTTCCTTCCTTCCTTCCTTTCTTTCTTTCTTTCTTTCTTTCTCTTTTCTCATTTTCATTCTCTTTCTCCTTCCTTTCTCCTCTTCTGTCTCCTTTCTTCCTTCCTCCTCTTCCATCTCTTTCCTTCCTTCCTTCCTTCCTTCTTTCCTCTCTCTCTCTCTCTCTTTCTCTCTTTCACCTTCCTTCCTTCCCTCCCTCCCACCCTCCATCCCTTTGCTTTCTCTCTTTCTCCCTCTCTCTTCTGCCTTCTTAGATATTTGCCTTGACCTTGCATGCATTTATATCGTAACATACTGAAAGGAAAGAGGAATAAAGGGAGAGGTTTCCAAGCTGAGCCTTGCTGGCTCAGGAATTCTGGGAGTTGAAATCCACGAGTCATAAAAGAGCCAAGGTTGCCTACCCCTGCCCTGGATGATGGAGAATCTGTATAGACATTGGCCATTTACCTTAGCCTGATAAAAGCTCTCTCTTGAGAACTTCTGCCTGCCAGGTAACAAAAAATGCCCCATACTCCTTATCAGTACTGGTACTTCTTGATTTACAACTAGTGACCTTTCAAAGTTGCTAGGCACTGGTTTACAACCGACCACTCTCACAACTGTCACAGCATTCCCATGATATCCTTTTAATGCTCGAGAAATCCATTTTGCTCCCATAATACAGCCACAACAATTGTCTCATTGAACAACAGAATTTTTGAGCTCAATGGCGGTTGTAAGTCTGCAACCACCTATTTGTGTAATTTTGTGGTCCTAAGTCTGTAAATGCTCATTTTTGTTTTCCTTCCCAGTTTTAATGCCGGAGAGATCCATTTTGCTCCCGTAAGATAGCCAGATGTTTTCCAGCTTCTTCTCTTTTGTTCCTTAGGAGTAGATATTTTATTTATCAGTGTGTCAAAAGTTTCAGATCTGAAGCATCTCCAGTGGAAAGCAGTTGTTCCAATTGTTGTGATAAGTAAACATCCAGAACAGCAATTTTTACGTTCTGACCTCAACCTCGAAGGAACACATAAGGTTGCCAGCTTGTGTGGTGGCTTGCAAAATGAAGCAGGCAATGATTAAGAGAATTGAGCCTGTCTTGAGAATGGATAGAAAGGCTGAGCGTTAAGAATTGGCTTTGGGGTGCACATATCTTGTTCAGGGTTTTTATACTGTATTTCTCTCAGGTTTGACAAGAGTCTGTAAGAGAAGTTTATAATTCTTAAATCCCTTTTGGACAATGGCATTGTTTTATTTGTGAATATATGTGCGTATACATATGCATATATGATTTCTATTTATGAAGGTAGGTGTGTTTATGGATACACAGGAATCTGTGTAGTATTTGCATTTTATGCTGCTACTCCAAGTTTGTTTATGCATATTTTTATTGCGTATATAATGTTGTGTATTGTGTATATTTTATTTATTTATATCCTGCCTTTATTATCTTTTTAGTAAGTAACTCAAGGCAGCGAATGGGCCTAATATTCTTTCCTCCTCCTATTTTCCCAACAGCGACAACAATTCTGTGAGATGAGCTGTGGCTGAGAGGGAGGCCCCAAGTCACCCAGTTGGCTTTCATAGCTAAGACAAGACAAGAACTCACTGTCTCCTGGTGATTGGCCCCAAGTCACCCAGTTGGCTTTCATGGCTAAGACAAGACTAGAACTCACTGTCTCCTAGTGATTAGCCCAAAGTCACCCAGTTGGCTTTCATAGCTAAGACAAGACTAGAACTCACTGTCTCCTGGTGATTGGCCCCAAGTCACCCAGTTGGCTTTCATGGCTAAGACAAGACTAGAACTCACTGTCTCCTGGTGATTAGCCCAAAGTCACCCAGTTGGCTTTCATAGCTAAGACAAGACTAGAACTCTCTCTCTCCTGGTGATTGGCCCCAAGTCACCCAGTTGGCTTTCATAGCTAAGACAAGACTAGAACTCTCTGTCTCCTGGTGATTGGCCCAAAGTCACCCAGTTGGCTTTCATAGATAAGACAAGACTAGAACTCTCTGTCTCCTGGTGATTAGCCCAAAGTCACCCAGTTGGCTTTCATAGCTAAGACAAGACTAGAACTCACTGTCTCCTGGTGATTGGCCCCAAGTCACCCAGTTGGCTTTCATGGCTAAGACAAGACTAGAACTCACTGTCTCCTGGTGATTGGCCCCAGGTCACCCAGTTGGCTTTCATACCTAAGACAAGACTAGAACTCTCTGTCTCCTGGTGATTAGCCCAAAGTCACCCAGTTGGCTTTCATAGCTAAGACAAGACTAGAACTCTCTGTCTCCTGGTGATTAGCCCAAAGTCACCCAGTTGGCTTTCATAGCTAAGACAAGACTAGAACTCTCTGTCTCCTGGTGATTAGCCCAAAGTCACCCAGTTGGCTTTCATAGCTAAGACAAGACTAGAACTCTCTGTCTCCTGGTGATTAGCCCAAAGTCACCTAGTTGGCTTTCATAGCTAAGACAAGACTAGAACTCTCTGTCTCCTGGTGATTAGCCCAAAGTCACCCAGTTGGCTTTCATAGCTAAGACAAGACTAGAACTCTCTGTCTCCTGGTGATTAGCCCAAAGTCACCCAGTTGGCTTTCATAGCTAAGACAAGACTAGAACTCTCTCTCTCCTGGTGATTGGCCCCAAGTCACCCAGTTGGCTTTCATAGCTAAGACAAGACTAGAACTCTCTGTCTTCTGGTGATTGGCCCCAAGTCACCCAATTGACTTTCATGGCTAAGACAAGACTAGAACTCACTGACTCCTAGTGATTTTCCCAAAGTCACCCAATTGACTTTCGTGGCTAAGACAAGACTAGAACTCACTGTCTCCTGGTGATTGGCCCAAAGTCATCCAGTTGGCTTTCATGGCTAAGACAAAACTAGAAATCACTGTCTCCTGATGATTAGCCCAAAGCCATCCTGGTGCTTTTCATGGCTAAAACTAGAACTCACTGTCTCCTGGTGATTGGCCCAAAGTCACCCAGCCTGCTTTCATACTTAAGGAGGGAGTTGACTTCTCAATCTCTGGATGATAGGCCCATATGTCAATCTCCTAGCCTGGTGCTTTCACCACAGAACAAACTAGTTTTTTTTTTTTACAAAAAAAAAAAAATCTAACTTTATACAGTATATTGAATGGCCTTGAAAACTAAAAAAGAATTATCCCGAACAATAAAATAATTGTATGTACACAGAGAGTCAGAATGGATTAAAACTGTGCTCCAGCTTCTCTCACAGAGATCTAATTTTAGACCTATCTACAAATTCTTATTATCTAAAAGAAGGGGTCACACACACACACACACACACACACACACACACGTATAAAAAAGATGTTGAGACTGTGGAAAGAGTGCAGAGAAGAGCAACAAGAATGATTAGACTGGAAGCTAAAACCTACAAAGAATGACTGCAGGAATTGATTATGTCTATAAGAAAGGCTGAACGCCAAAGAATTGAGGCCTTTGAACTCTGGTGCTGGAGAAGACTCCTGCGAGTCCCCTGGACTGCAAGGCAATCAAATAGGTTAGTCCTGGAGGAGATCAACCCCGACCGCTCTTTAGAAGGCCAGATCCTGAAGTTGAAACTAAAGTGCTTTGGCCACCTAATAAGAAGGAAGGACTCACTGGAGAAGAGCCTAATTGTGGGAAAGATTGAGGCCAAGAGAAGAAGGGGACGACAGAGAATGAGGTGGCTGGAGGGAGTCACTGAAGCAGTAGGCGTGAGCTTAAATGGACTCCAGAAGATGGTAGAAGACAGGAAGGCCTGGAGGAATGTTGTCCATGGGGTCACGATGGGTCAGACACGACTTCGCAACTAACAACAAGTCTAGTGAAAAGAAAGACTACGGGTGACATGATAGCAGTCTTCCAATATTTGAGGGCTGCCAGAAAGAAGAGGAGGGGGATCAATTTATTTTCCAAAGCACCAAAAGGCAGAAGAAGAAGCAACAGATGGAAACTAATCAAGGAGAGAAGCAACCTAGAACTAAGGAAAACAATTAATCAGTGGAACAACTTGCCTCCAGAAGTTGTGGGTGCTCCAACACTGAAGACTTTTAAGAAGAGATTGGACAACCATGTGTCTGAAATGGTATAGGGTTTCCTGC